>NC_039366.1:11130473-11174209 GCF_003573695.1 Papaver somniferum
AAAAAAAAAAAAGAAAACAACAACAATTCATACAATTATGAAAAACTGAAACAAGTTAAACACCACATACCGATACCACCAGCTGTTGATGTGCAGATCTGTCCAAAGACGCCAGGACACGAGCTTGCTCGTCATCGCTCAGCTGAGCATACCTATCCGAGCATATGACCTTCATCGACTCGGATCCGCCACTAAACCAGGGCGTAGAAGAAGAAGCACCAGACGGACCCGCTTGAGCAGAAGGAAAATCACTAGAAAAGTTGCTTGGTACACTCGGGGTGCCACCGCCAACACTCGGAGTCACAGTAAGACCATCGCCACCGACATCTGCACCCCCGCCAGCGATATCCCTCGCCTGGGGCAGAGTCATCTCCGATCCAAAGGCAGCACCAGGATCGGAAAGATCATCCAACAAAGTTAGATCAAGATCCTCGACGAATGAATCGGAGACATCCAACATTTCATTCTCACCAAACAAAGCATCCACATCCACTTCCATGGCATGTTCAATCGCAGCAGCAGGAGCATTCGATGGACCAGCACCATCATCTAATCTTCTCCTTAGCCAAACAACACAAATACATTGGATGCTAAGTCAAAAAACAAGGGCAAGGTATATATATATATATATATATATGTGTCAAAAAATCAGGGCAAGTATTTTTTACCTTAGCATCCTCACTAGCTCGGGATGACTGAGACAAACCCTACGAGGGATAACCCACTTAAGCTCCCAAGGTCTATAGGAAGGCAGATGGGCGTGCATCTCAGGAATACAAGGAAGAACATTACCAAGCTCACAACCATAAATGTAAGGTCCCACAATTTGAATAGGAGCAACATGCCACTTGGGATTATGAGTCTTGCGAATAGTACGTTGAGTAGCAACATGAGGATCCAAATCGGAGAGATACTGAGAATCTCGAGCGCTCTTCCGAGACCTAGAAATCCCAACTCCAAATCCATCATAGGTATCGGACTGGTGACACCAGTAGTTCTCCACAAAAGTACCAGGATTATACAGATCATTCTGATCGGGAGTAAACCGGTTCAACTCGTGCTGAGTAACTTTGCCTTGGCTTCGGCGATTACACTCTCGGGCGATCCGATAGAAGTTACCATTGGGATGATAAATGGCTCGCTGAGGTTCAATCTTACACAACACCTCGTACTGGACGGGATCTAACGGACAGTACAGAGGAGGACGAAGGCCGGCGTCAAGTTGACCCACTGAGACTATGATCTCGTTTGGACCACAAGGGTTTTCCTCGAAGAGATCCTTAGAAAGAACGCCAAATTTCCCCTCGGGAGTGGCAAAAGAAATATTGAACCGTTGGAGACGATGCCTAACCCTCACTGATTCTAGAAACGCCTCATCAGATAGGCCTGAGAAACGCTCAGAACTAGGAGTTCTTATCGGAGCTTTTTCGGGACTGATAAAAAAGAAAACATAAGAAAAGAAGTGAGAACAGTGGCTAACATGATAATGGAAAACTAGACTAAAACGAACATACACAGGCAAGAACCGCCGGAAATAATGGCAGCAAAGCTTCACAGCCGGAGCAAAAGAAGGAAGTTACCGGCCAAAATAACTGTAATAACCACATAACCCCAAAAAGGGAAAGAAACAATGAAAGGAATCATTGGTTCTAACAAAACCGAATGATTACATACAAAAAGAGATCGATGATAATCATCGGAGGAAACAAAAGAAAAGATAAAGAAAAGGGACCATACCGTCTTGAGGAGCGAGATGGGGAGTTCCTCCCGGACATTATAAATCTTTCTATAGAAGACAATAAGTTAAGGAAAAATAACAAGAGACAAAGTAGAGAAATAATGAAAAAGCTCTGAACTCTGAAAAGAGATATTAAAGGCGACATTCTCTCCTCCCAATAGATTTTATAAGAAATCGAAGGACCACCAAACGGTGCCTCAGGTTCAATGGGTAAAAGCGCATTAAAAATACAGACGTGGCGTAAACCGAGGACGTTGCGGAAAAGTTGCGACGGTTACATAGTTTTCTTCCCATCATGCCCTCGGCAAGTTGCAAAGAAAAGGAGCAAAATGTGTGGGTAAAATACCCGATGCCCACGTGTCGACATCCCAAGGGATGAATATATGATGATATGATGAGGTTGGAGTACCAAATCACTCGATGAGAGAAGGATTTGTCTCAGTCGAGGAAACTGCACAAGCGCCACATGAATGACGCGTGTATGTAAATGTCTAATCTGCTCAGACGGTCAAGTCTAAAAAGCAATACCGTATTTATTAAAAGATAAGAACAGGACTTGGGTATTTGGGCATCGTGACAGAAGACTCGGACGATCTATACTACGACCCAGAGGCGATGGATCACGAGGTTCTCCACAGAAGGGAAACACGATCCAAGGGAGAGCAGGACAACTCGGAGGGAGGACCAAGTATGCCATCGCGAGGGACGGTATAGAAAAAGTTCGAGGGAGCCAGAACGATGGATGAAAGCTCACCCAGATCCTACGAGTTTATTTTGTCTATAAATACCAGTCCATGTACCAGGAGGTGGACAACTTATGTAATCTTAGATGGTTTTTCTACAGAGAATTCCTGAGAGAGACTTAGATAGAGATAAAGTGAGAAATCTAGAAGAGATCTGTAACACTTTCAAGGGTAAGACCTTATAATCAATAATAAAACATCTTCTTCTCCGTGGACGTAGGTCTTCATGGCCGAACCACGTTATATGCTTGTGTTAATCTTTACATTCCATGCTATTTGCATCTTGTTCATGATGAATCTTGTATGTTTAAGTAGTTTTTAGTCTTTAATCTTACTTGGGTGTAGTAGTCAGAAAAGCTGCATCTACATTATGTTTCGAGCATATGCCGAAATGTTTGGGTTGAGTGTTGATGAGGGATGCAAAGGTCAACTTCATCCATCATCAGCACACACGAAGCAATATGGAGGTTATACTAGTATTATTGTTTTTAGATTATACTAGTATTATTGGAGGTTGTCGCTCTCATTTATATATATTTGTGATTCTCTTTGTTTTAAAGAAGTTAAACACTCCCTCATATCAGTTTGGAAAACAATATATACGTGTTTTTGTTCTTGGATTATTCTTGATTTCTTGTTGGTTATTTTATTCTTTATTCATTTTTATTAATATGAAAGAACATAGAGACTGAAGAATGATCAGAGGAGGTGGTCCTTATATAATGGAGTTAGCAATGACTAACTTGGGGTAATATAACAACTCCCGGTGATAAATTTACAGGGGGTTAGCCAATTGAGATTTGTAGAAATATTGAAATAATTTTAGAGACTTCTAAAATTTCTTATTAGTCAATAGAGAGTTCTTCAAAATATCAAACAATCTCTGTTATTGGATCATGACTTTCTAAAAGTCTTTAGGATTCTCTGTAATTCGATTTGGAATTTGAAATCAATGAGTTATAGTTGTGAGAGACTTGTAGAGACTTTTACTACAAAACATACCATAATAGGCTAAAAAAAAGTCTCTCCTAGGTAGGTGATATTTTGATAGAGTTTGTTCTTTTCTTTAAGGATTACATATCAAAATATATAAAAAAAATAACTAAATAAGCTACAATTAAATTCATAAAAAATGAAGGAAAAAATGGTTGTCTTCTAAAACCCAATAAGTTTAATAGAGATTCAAATCCCTTATGTTCGTCTCGTTTTTATTTTACTGCCAAAATGGTTATAAATTTTGTTAACCATGCGTGGAATAATGCATTTTCATTGAAATATTCATATATTCATTTTGAAAAATAAACAAGTATATTGTTTGTCTCATGTGTGTAAGCTGAAATTCATATATTTTTTTTATCTCAATAAATCATCATAATTCCTTGAAAATCATTCAGAGAGTCTCTCAAAATCTTTAAACTCACGGAGAATCACCCAAAATCTATTGCATAAAAAGTCTCGGAATGTCTCTACTATTCCCGGTTGACTAACCCTTGTTATTGTTGTTCAAACCCATCCATCATCAGTATTAGGAAGATTCTCTTCAACCACCTGCAACATTTCTCCAAATTGAGTAGCTTCCTTGTCATTAAGATGGCAATCAAAAATATATTAACTTTTTCGATCGGGTTTAGTCGATCAAAAATATATTAATTTTTTCGATCGGGTTTAGTCGATCAAAAATATATAAATTTTGTAATGAGTTTCGTTGGTGGTAACTAAAAAGGGTTTAAAAGTATCAGATTTTGATGGTTATTAGTGAAATTAGATTTCGTGTGGTCGATGAGACAAATCTCACAAGTCTTCCCCAAAAACTCTATGTAGAAGATAGAATATAAAGTACAGTTTATGAATAGACATCGATAATTTGTTGGCGGTATGCAAAAAAAAAAAAGAAAAGTTGATGAGGTAGAAAGATTATGTAGATTATAGGGTATTGTTAGTGCTTAAAGGAGGTACATAAATGAGCTCCCTTTTCCTATAGTGAATATAATAAAGATTTGCGTGCAACAAAATCTCTAAGTCATTACTATGCAAACGAGATCCCCGGTAATTAACCAAGATTTGGAATGATAAAATATTTTGGAGTTACATCAAGTTTCACAAGATTTTCCTGCAATCTCATACCGAGTATTGGAAAGTAATCCTGACCGGAAATTTGGTTAATAACTATTCAAATACGGATTCAGGTGTGGGAGATATTTTAGGTGTAAATAAAAATGCGGTTTTGGAAGGAAAGAATATTTTAGATTTGCAAGAACCTAATAATTTTAGATAATGAATTTAATTTTCATACAAAACGGTATTAATTTTATTCAACTTCTATAATTAAAATATACTTACAATTTTTTACTTTATTATTTATTTTTGAAGCAACTTTCTTTATTTTGTTGATGAGATTTCGAATTTATTACCATCAAATCACGAAATATTTTACCTAGCTAATTATGTAACGGCAAAACGAATCAAAATATTTCCTCAAATACTTTCTTTACCATTTTCTTCCTGTATTCTAAAGAAAAAAAATTAGCTCCATTTATAATTATCTTGCGAATATATTCACATTAATATTAGGCCAAATTTTCATTACTATAATATCTTGCGAATATATTCACATTAATATCAGTCCAAATTTACCTTGAGTTTATCTTTTGAAACCAATATAAAAATGAGCTCATAAACCCTTTGCTCTTCATTCCAATATTGTTCTTGATTTCTTCCTCCCAAAATCAACAAAAATGGGCATAAAAGCTCTCTTTTGCATTCTGTTCATTATCTCATTGAGTCACTCCATTTTATCGAAGCCTGGTGATAAGAAACCATCCGGTCTCACTCTTAAACTCATTCACAGAGACTCCATTGAATCAAACGACCTTTCCCGCATTGAAAAGTTCCGAAAAATCGTCGATCGGTCAAAACTTCGAGCTAATAGTTTGATGAGTTTAACAGCAGCTTCTGAAGAAAACCCCACAGAGGTCCAACCTCCATTTTCATATGAATCGTCGAGTTACGTAGTGCATCTCTCTGTTGGTACACCTCCAACCGTAGATTCGTACCTGATTTTAGATACCGCTGCCGAACTTACTTGGCTCCAGTGCGATGGTTGCATCGGCTGTTTTAAACAAGAACAACGTCTGTATAATCCTGATGACTCTTCTACATACAAATTGGTTCCTTGTGATCACCCATTGTGTGAACCTTATGAATGTAATCATAATCATTGCAAATTCAAAGAATGGGATAGTACGGATGTGCATGTTGAAGGTTTTATGTCCATAGATCGTTTTGATTTTGATCGTTATGGTTTTGAGAGAAATTCTACTGTTCTTGACGAAGTTGTGTTCGGTTGTGCATATGGAACCGTCGGGTTTGGCTTCGAAGACAATCCCGATAACAAAATCGATGGCGTATTCGGTTTGGGCCCGGGTCCTCGTTCATTCGCTTCTCAGTTTGCTCCTCAGGGAGTTTTCGGTTATTGTTTAGCAGATTGGCACTTTGGACCCCCTGAGTATCCAGGTAAATTGATGTTAGGGGATGACGCACTACTCCCCATCAGTGGCCATGTTCAAATAACACCGATTGTGCAGACAGATGCCAGAAGCTATTTCTTGAAGTTGGCCGATATTCAAATAAATACAAATTGTTTAGGTTTTGAACCGGGTAAATTCGACCGTGCAATTAATGGGCATGGTGGCTTTATTATAGATTCTGGAACGTCGATTAGTTACTTCGCAAATGATGTCTATGATCGTGTGAGGCAAGTATTTGTTGATTATATGAAAACTCTTGGCTTGCCAGAGATGGACGCATCATCACACCACTTGGATTTGTGTTGGCATATGCCAAATGGTTTCCCAAGTAACCTTCCATCTATGACATTATATTTACAAGATAACGAGTATCCTGATGAACCAGCTGATTGCGGAAATCAAGTAGGAGCACAGTTTATAATCGATCCAATGGGTCTTTTCCATATCGAAGAGAAGGAAGATCCTCATTTGTGTCTTGGGATTATGCGTAGTAATGGTACAGATCCTACATTAAACATTTTGGGAGCTAAGCAACAAATTGGTAACAAGTTCTCTTTCGATGGACACAATAAGACACTCTCGTGGATGACATGGGATTGTGATCTACCACCTAAATAATTAATGCGGCTTCACCGAAGCCTACTAGCTCTTTTTCTTTCTAATAGTGATATAATATAGATTCAATTTATTACGCTGAAGATTATCGAATAATAAGTATGGAGTCATTATTGAATTTTTGTAGCATCCATGATATTCATAATGAGTAAAGTAGTCATTCGTTCGACCCTGGTCTTCCATCTAATATTTGTTGACAACATATTTCAATATTCATTACTAGTGGATTATGGCACTGGAATGGAGGGGGTGATGGTGTTATTGCCAATTCCTTCGCCGGTGTATCGGGTCAGTATTTACCAATTTTATTTTAATAGGGATGGATCATATTCACTAATTGGGATCGAATATTTTCACCAAAACGATGTATCAACTTTATAACAGACGGTGAACAAAATACGCTCCATTTAGTCCTCGAGTGATTTGTGGGGATTTCAGTGTAGTTGGGTTTTATCCGTTAGTTGTGAGGGAGTTCGAGGGAGTCTCTCAAAATCCCTGTTAGTCGTGGGAGAGTTTAGAAGAGTTTCTCAAACTCCCTACAAAACACTTGTTAGTCCTGGGGGAGCTTGAAAGGAACCCTTGAACTTCCTGTTAGTCATAAAACCCTAGAATTCTAGGGAGTTGGTTGTTTTCGGGAATTCTGAAGAGTTGATAGTGTATTTTTGCATGTACACAAATCTCTCAAAAGAGTAGAGATTTGGGAGGGAGTTTGGTCAGAAAAAAACATAAGAAAAAGAGGAAAAGTTTCAGCTTCAGGTATGCTTTTTCTTTCATCTATCCTTCTTTGACCAAATAGGGTGTAAATCTTGTCACTTGGCTACACAGAGTCGATAGTGTTAGGCTGTTAGCTAGTACTTGTCAAAATATTCAAAAGGTCGAACTTGTTCATGAGATGTTTAATACACATTTATGTGATATATACATTAGTTTTGAAGAGCGTCATGTTATTGTTGTTGGGCACATTTGAATTTCTGTTTAAATATGAGTACAGTAAGCTAGGGAGTGAAATGACATCAAAGTAATTGTTAGTACAGTGGTAGTTCTTGTGCTAATGCGATGAATCAAATGATCGGTGTTGCTGAATTTGTGTCGCAACAGTGCTAGTTAACTGGGTATGGGATTTCCAATTGGGTGAATTTCCAAAGAGTTTATCAACGAATTAATCTAAATTAAGAGGTAGGAAAAGTTTTGCATAAAATTGCATCTTTATCTTGTACAGGTTTTGTGTATAGTTATATAGAGTGCCCATTCGTCACCTGATAATATACATACATCCTATCATTTTTTATTTTTATTGGGTTTGATAATGAACCAATAATGTACATTAGTGTGCAGAGTTACCCGCTAGATGTATTAAAGGTTCAAATAAGACAAAAGGAGCTCTTGAACCAACGGAGCCTAATGATGAGCGTTCAGAATTTTTATGTGCGTAAAACTGATTAGTATTCCGAAATCGCTTAGTATACCGTACACAAAACACAAATTCATATTAGGATGAGCTTATCGATTCTTAGCCTAATAAGTCTTCCTATATCCACTAGGATGTATATGCATTTCTTATACATGGTTATAAAACAAGGTACTGCATATACATAGAAGAAAAAAGAGAGAAGGTACTTTGTCCAATTCCTTGGATCCGTAAGCCAAAAATTTGTACAGAACTAGTGTTTCTTTACACCTAAATTTAAATTTTTTAGGTGCATCTTTAAGGTTGGTTGTTTGGTTTGATTCCACCAGTTGCAGAACCAGAACTTGTTTCTTTCAGTCTTTTGAACTCAAGAGTTAGAAATAAACTCTCTCAAACTCCCTCTAATAAACTCTCTCAAACTCACTACATTCTCCCAAATTCCCTACACTCAAAAACACCAAACTCTCTCAAATTTCCTAAACTCTCTCAAACTCTTTCAAACTCCCCAAGATTCAAAATACACTCAACTCCCCATAAATCACTCTAGAATTAACCCCCTGAAACTAGCTGTTACTGAAGGAAATGATATTTGTATTCCATTTGTTGTTCACTCCGCCAATTTTTTTAATTAGTCTATGGTCATACAACAACATAATTTATGTAGTCACGAAGAGTAAAAACAATCCCGCCAGCTCCAAATTAACACTATAACAACATGGATTGAATTTCAAATCAACAACCAAATTAGCCATGGATGGCATTAATTAAGATGGTAAAATCCCTAAACCAAACCTATAAAATGACTGACTTCTAGCGAATAATCCGTGCGATAATGACACCCTGATGCAGTTGCAAAAAGTATTAATTTTGGCTAGTGGAACAATTATGATTGAGGAGGAGGTGCTAGTGATGGCTACGACGAGGTGTGAATAATTAGAATCGGTTATAATAAGACGATAAGATATGTACTACTACAGAACTAGTTATAAAAATTAAAGGTGACCAAACTTGTAGTATAAAAACCTCATTCAAATGTTTGGATCCATTAAAACTCCATCTGAAACAAAATTGATGCAAAAACTCTAGGTTTTTAAAATTGATATAAAAACCCCAAATTCCAAAATTGGTTTCATCAAAATTGTATGATGTTTCATCAAAGTTTATGATGAAACCAAAATTGGTTTCATCAAATTTTTTGGGGTTTTATGTTACTATGTTTTTTGGTGTTTTTATGTTACTTTTGTTTCAGGGTATCTCGGTTTTTGGCTATTCGATTCCGAGTTCTGACTGTGTGATCAAGAGGTTTTCGCGTGCCTGCTGAATGTTTGACCACTTCTATACGAGGACTGGACGTGTTGGGAGTATTTTTGCACGAGAAAACACCGTGTGGAGTTGTTTCTGGGAAGAAAATATTCCCGAGAATATTGTTCTTCACTGCCGAGTTATGAGAGAATATTTGGGAGTTTAATGCGATATTTGGAGGTTCTGACGAGTATATATAGGTTGTTGGGGGGATTCATAGAAGTAGACGGAGAGTTTGGGAGAGAGACAGAACATCACAGAGCTGAAAAATCAAATTGCAAAAAATCATCATTTCTGCTGCTGCTGTGAAGAATACGAAGAACAAAAGACCACCAGAGGCAGTCGTTCCTACTACAGGGACAACGACATTCGAATGTGGGTCGCAGAGCTACAGTTACAACAGCAGTTCATCTTTATCGTTCTCTGTAACAGTGTTTGCAACCATTATAAACATTGCAAACACCCGATTTTCATGATTTTCTCCATTTCATCTTTGTAAACACCCTTTGAGAAATAATAATGATTTTTGAGCGTGTTTCCAACATGATGTTCTAGACCCAATCCTTTGGGCGATGGAGGAAGCCATTCTTTCAAGAAATATGTGGTAATATTTATCTTATAAATTTATGCAATATTTTTATATGATTAATTGCATAGATAAAAAATGAATTAAATGATTTTTCTTAATCAAATTTTCTCTTGATGATGCATGCTTAGTTTTAGACTCTTGATGCGTTATGCTTGCGACTAACATTTGATGTTTTGGAAATCTGATTTTGGCAATACTGTTGTATCGAATCAATTGTTTAAATTGCATGATGTAAATTAACTTAGAACCACATAAGTATTGATGAATGGTGAAATCCTAGCTCCAGCCTCTTCATAATTTTCACAACACTTTTTAATTGAGTTTTTTATTTTTATTTATAAAAAAATTAAATCTAATGCTTTCACAAGTCTCAACGAACTTATTACTACAACATCATTGAAAATAACCATCCCTGATCATGCTTCCCCAAAGAAAGCATTGACAATCTTGCCTCAGGGACGGCCGTTATATATGTGATGCAAGCAACATGAGGATATATATTAAAGTAATCAATTCCATGTTTTTACTTGTAACCCTTAGCAACTAAGTGGCAAAAATTTATGAAAATATCCAACACGAACGACATCAATGCCAAACTTTTATATTTTTCTTCTTCTGTTGCATCCTTTACCACCTCGTAAAAGTTAGTTCCACTAAAAGAGATCGGTAGTATTCTTATGGCCTCTAGTAGATAGATAATTGGTTGGCCATGGGTTTTGAATCTTTCTCCATGGTTTAGTACTACCTAGTGTATAAATGTAGTATTTATATTCATTTTTACATCTTATAATGCACATCACTTTATATTCGTTGCTCAGTAGGTCGTATCCAAACTGAATTCCGTAGATACGATCTTCATCCCCACTTTTCAACTGAATACGATAGATGATAACTAACTTGTCAGGCCTACTATGGTCTGAATATGTAAGTTTCGAATTCATAACAACTGAGTTATATGAAGGTTGAGGTTTCAAAAAACCTAGGCAGGACTTGTTTGTGGAGGTGCCTCATGCTAAGGCTGAACAAATCAAGCAATTTAAGTGTCCATCTTACAACAATAAGAAGCACGCTGTTGAGATAACATAGCTATTTCCCATAAGATTATACACAATATGAGGTCCAAAAGAGGGGAAAAAAAACGAGACACTGAAAGTATGGGTATAAAAATAGATATGGCAAAAGCTTTTGAAAGAGTGGATTGGACCTTCCAAAACCATCATGAAGAAGATTGGTTTTAATGATTAGTGGTGCAACAAAATTTTTCAGTGCATATCCACCTCCACCTCTCCTATTCTAATTACTGGATCTCCTGATAAATTTTTCAAGCCTTCCAGAAACCTAAGACAAGGTGACCCTATTTCTCCCTATCTCTCCTTTTCTGCATGGAAACTCTTTCTCGAACTCTTATACATGATGAGGAGATGGGTCTTATCAATGGTATCAAGATTTGCAAATATACACCCTCCATAAACCACTTTCTATTTGCTGGAGACTGTATTATCTTCTGCAAGGCCAATATGACTGAAGCTCAGAACATTACAGATATTTTAAAGATATTTGGAAGTACTTCTGGTCAGTTCATCAACTTTACCAAATCTGAAGTTTTTTTCAATAAGAACACAAACCCAAGCCGTATCCTCACCATGAGCAACACTATCGGTTTTGGAAGATATTTGGAAGTACCGACTTACATAAGTACATATGCGAACTCTGTGTATTAGGTTGAAGAAGCCTCGAAAGCAGAAATATATATACAAGTAAACGGCTAAAATCAAGACAAAATCAATGAAAATGAGAAAAACAAGACTTACTAATGAGAGGAGAAGTCACGATTTGGCAGCTTTAAATGAGTTAGTGAATTCCAGAAGCAATCAGTCGTAGTTTTAAAACAGAGACTTCGAAGAACCAAACAACATCATACATATTCTAAGATAGAAATCATGCATGCTCACAGACTATCCTGATTTTCTGTTGATAGGGAATATTCGGCAGTAGAGCCTAATTGTAATTTATCAATACCTTAAAACACATACACAGGGCATCGGGTCACAGAACCAAAAAGGATTCTTCCATGTAATCTAGTCTCTTTAGAATATGTTCAATCCTCAGGTATTAAACAAACATGCACATTTTGACTAGTCATCAACCTTTAGAGTTTTGAGTCGTGATCAAGTCTTAGAGAATCAACAAAACACGAAGGCCTGGTTAGACTTCAAATACGAAACTGCCACCGACGTAAAAGACTGATAGTGGTAAAACAAAAATAGGGGAACAATACAAAAAGTGGAAATTCTTATAAAAATAAAATCTACCAAAGGCAAATAGCAATATCATCTTGAACTAACAGCCTAATAACTCATTTCAAACAACTTGTTTCTACTTGGCACAATCTGAGTATCAAAATAATTGTCTGCAGGTAGCTAATTCAAATGAGCAATTCTCTTTTCAGTAGCAAGATTCAAAATCACAATGACCCAACTCCTCGATGTAGAAACCAACATTTAACCACAGACAAAAAAAGATCCCGCTACACACTGGTGGTGGAAAATAATGTATATGAGTAGGCAAAAACCTCGCAAACATTTTTTGCTGAGGATCAAATCAGAAACAGCTAAATATATAGGCAAAAATCAACAAAAATGAGAAGAATGAAACTTACTAATGAGAGGAGAAGTCATGGCATTCCGTAAACTATATCATTGGTTAATATCTGCAAATCTTTTAGCCAGCTCAACATCAGAAGCACTGTCTGTAAGCCTTTTCAACTAAAATTTGATCCAATTATATCACTTGCTTTCTCTCAACATCGAATTTCTAGGAAGAATCATGTGTAAGGTATATTCAAGCTATAACATCCATGTGTTTTATGCACATCTGCACGAAGTAAAAGTTTATGTTCAGGAAGCATTTTCAGGAAGATGAATAAATTCCAAGAAGGTAAATAATTGAACAAAAACAAAGCAAACAAATTTAGTTGGAAATTCAGTTGCATCCAAAACACGACACGACTGGGAGGCAAGATAACTTGATAAGGCCATCCTAAATAGAGTAAATTTTGGTTGCTACAACTTAGACAGTTCTCTAGATGAAGTTGCCAATAATCCATTACCGAACACCACATCGTAACTGTTCGTATATACACAGAAATATTGATTCTTAAGTAACACCCTTAATGTGAAAATCCAAGACTAGTCAGACACATTCCTTGACACTTGACATTAGTTTTAGGAAGTCACTATTCGAACTCTAGCTGATCTCACACTAAGGACCACCTAAAGGACATGTTTTTTGTTTTCTAAACCAAGATCTCCAAAGAACAAATACTTGTAACCCAATGTACTACTAATAATTTATCATTTGGTGGCAGTAGGACATCAGCATAGCACGCAACGCTAATACGACTAATCTGATAGTGTAATTTTTTAAGCACTTACCAATGCATTTGATGACATTGTTTTTCGAATCAGCAGAATACGGGTTGCTAAGATAATTACACTTTGCAAACCAGTACCTTTTACTTTTGTAAAGTGATTTCAGGCTTGAGATGGAGTTCTAGTGCTATCCCTTTTAGCCTTGCCAGACTCCTCCATTTGTAGAGCTGGAGAAGAATCCAAGATCGACCACGGTCGAACCTACACTCCCTTGGGACCCATTTGCAGTTGGAGTCATGGCATTAGGAGGTACCTGCAGGTAAGTTAGCAGACACATCAACTAACATCTGTGATTGCACCTTACAAATTTAGAACAAAGCACAAATTAGAAGTTTAAAACATACACAAGTACAACCAACAATAGGAATTGAATAAGCCGATCTCAAATAACTTAAATCATCTGCTGATGCCCAAGGATGACTCGGAATGGCACGCCTCTGCATTGGGAACAAACCTCTGAATGAAAATTATTCATAAAAAATTAGAATTAAAACTAATTTGAGTAGTTTATAGATACTCACTCCTGACTCCTACTTTATATGCAGATATCGGTGGTTAACAAGGAACAGCTATTAACACCTCATGCTATAGAAACCGCGAAAATGAAAACCCAATTTCCGATTCGCCTCATAAAAAATAATGTCCAAATCAATCTTCCATCTGTATGAAATACAAAACCCAAATTCCATTTATATCCCATTGACTCGATTTGTTAGTGGTGGTGATAATTGTGGTATTGAAGATAATAATGGTGGTGGTGTGAGAATAGAATTTGTACATTACTCAACAGATAACATTATCAGGACTAGCCAGTTGGCATATTCATCCAAGTGCTTGCAGGTGGAACAAAATTTGTACATTACTCAACAGAGAAGAAACAAGCTGGTGATTCAATTCAAGTAATGCAATTATTTTTGCTACTTTGCTTCTAACCCAAAAGAGGGCATGTTACAAACTTTACAGAAAAAGAAAAAATTAGACATAATTTTTGAGAGGAAAATTCATCATGGTAGTGTTATTACAGGGTGAAATTAGACATCAGAACTGTACCCGGAGGAGGCACAAGCGACTGTTATGTTATAATAGTTTAAACCGTATTCTAGATCTGGTTCCTGTCTTCATGGTGATGGGTCGGGTACCGAGACTTACCGGAGGATATATATATATCAACTGGCTCTGACATCTATTTATTATTGTGCTCGAACTGCTGGAGTCCTATTTGATAGGCACTGATGCTTTGAAACCTTCATTTCCTGACAGAGAACTGATCTCTAATTTTCTTTATCCCCACTTGTACAACAGTTAAAAACGGAAAATAGAGTCAGATTAAGAAAACTTTTGCAGCAATAACACATAATCAAAGATAGCAAACAATGCAAGAATAACACTTCATGAATGCAATCCTGTTTATAATAAGAACTTTATAAAAGATAATGGAGTGAACTTCATGATTGATATAAGATCTTTGCTAATTGTTATTGAAATAGACTGAAGGATAACACCATGAACCCCTCATAAGTAACAACTCTTACCAAGACACACTTGAAAACAAAACATGGGATCCATCATCAAGTTCAAAACAAATGAAACTAGATCAAAACTTATTTCAGAAAATTATCAAATCTAAACAATAAAATCTCAAGTTTATTGATACTGTCTCAAGTAGTACATACAAAGACTTACTAATGAGGCCAGAAGCGAACAAATAGTTTTCAAGATACAATTGAACAAAGAAAGTGTAGCAGGGGCCACAATCAAACTAAAAATTTAGTTCCAAAATACTACACAGCTTGGATGCAACATTGTTTGATACGGCCCTCCTGAATAAAGTACATTTTACTGCAACTATTCTCTAGCAGAAGTAAAACAATCCGAGACTTTAGTTAGACACATTTCTACGCACTTGAAAAGACTAGGTTTGGAAAGTCATTGAAACTCCCAATCTCATTCTAAGGACACCTAAAGAACCTGTTTTCATGTTTGTTTCTCATTTATTGGTTGCAGCATATTACTTACATATTACTAATTTTTTTCCGTAAAGATTAGTACTTACAAATGCTTTTGATGACAGGAATGCTGTTCTCTGCACTCTAGATTCCAATTTCTTCTTCAACTTGCACAGGTACTAGCCCAATTCCAGCTTTCCAAGCTTCTCGTCTTTTGTTAGCACTAGCATTAGTATCCTGCTCCCTTTCATAATCCATCCGCTGCAAGATCACCACCACACGATTCAGTTCATTAGCTATCCCGCTTGGTGCTTTGAGCAACATCAACTGCATCTATCTCCTTATAGTTTGATATTTGGTTAACTTCTTGGTTGATGGAGTTGTTTTCTTCCGTCCCCATGCATACTTTAAAGAAACCAGTCAGTGAAACAACCTCCAAATCAACAACATCAAATTTAGTGAACAAGTTCTTAAATACAAATTATGAAAACCAGACTAACCTCCAAATCAACAATTTTCTCCTCCTCCCAATCTATAACCCATCTATTGTGTTTCAGTTGCATGAAGTATATCAGTTTTGATCATTGACACGATTTAGGGTACTGCATCCGTTTGTCAGATTTAGTAAGAGCTTTCTGCTGATTTCGAATCTTCGATTAGCTTGAGCATCTATAGGACCTCGTTCCCCAATAGCACAAGCGATAAGTCCTTGATTGGAAATAATGAACAGCTTCGTGCTCGCAAGATATGAAAAAACTTCATTTCCGATTTCGCTCACACTCAACCATTTTTATCTCTTCCTCCTTCCATGGTTTGTGACACACAAAACCCATATTCCATCTATAACCCATTCATCAAGTGGTGATGATGCAGATATCAGTGATGGTGGTGGTGAAGAACATGTTGATGGCAACTTCGCCGCCGCCGTAACTGGTTTGAGTGTTTGGAACTTTGAAGTAGTCTGAAACCCTAACGCCTCTTCTTATATTGGAACACAAAGTGGCCCATGCGACGAGACGCAGCATCAGCCCGGAATGGGTTCTCTTCTTGGCACGGTAGCAGCCCGTGTCAAATCAAATGTTCCTACTGTGATCCAAGTCACGCGTTTATTTTGAGATTTTGTGATAAGAAAAGTGAATATCAAATCTGTCATGAGATGAAAAAAACTCTTTAGATTATTATCAAAACAAATCAACCCTTTTACAAAATGAATTCACGCAGTAAACTTCATTGCCTTCTTAATTTTAATTAAAATTGTGTCAAAGACAAGCAAATACATTCAGTAAGGTTCTCCACAAGCATCTGCATGCATTTCTAGTTCATCTTCTAAGTGGGCTCTTAAGAAATGGGTTCTGTAATACATTTTTACAACAGTGGAAATTTGTTCTTAAGTTCCCCATTTTCAACGAAATGAAGATAAGGTGATGCTTTGAAATCTCTAATCGTAGCACAGGCAATTGAATAAAGAGCTACTTTGATCAGCAAGAAATTTTGGATTTCTTCTGAGCTCTGTGAATTGGTGTTCAAAAACCTTTAATTGCGATACGATGTACTCCCCAGCTGATCTAAGTGTACCTAATCAAAAATGAGTTATAAACTAAGAGCGAAACCTTGGTCGCTTGAGAGTACAAGCTAAATAACAGACGACAAAGGGTTTCATTTTCACATGTATGAGAGACTGTTGCAGAACTAAGCGAAGTAAATTGCTGATGCGAATGTAAAATTCTTTGCGTAGTAGTCACTGTTTGACAGCTTAACAGGGGGAAAGACATTTTTATTAAAGGGAAAGCTGACTCGGTCTAAATATTTGACTTCTAATCAAATCGGGTGGATTTGATAATAAACTTTCCCTTTTCTTTTTTTATTTTGGAGTGACAGCGAGATTATGGAGGAAGATTATAACAACTAGCCAGAGCCGTATCTTGTTGGGAGAAAGAACTTAAGATTGCGACGAGGAATGAGCAAATTTCGTTTTACTAGCTACTTTCAAGATTGGTTCTCTTGTTCAGAGCGTAGTCAATATCTTGAAGGGCAACGTATCTTCTACCATCTTGTTCAGGACTTGGAGTGTGTTCTCTCATTTAAATTCATTTTAAGATTAAGCCCATATAATCACGATTGTGTTTAGGTGATCATCCTCGTGATCGATGAACAAAATAGTCAATGAAGTATTGTAATCTGACGAACAACTCCAATACAGCAAAAAAACAAATTCATCAAATTAAGTTTGTGTTATCTGATGCATTTGTGTTTTCTGATACACAAATTCTTTTTTTAGAGTACTTCATGTAGTCGTTGAAGTAGGTGTATGCTCCAGCGTTTTAGGTTGAACTAATAAGTTTAGTTTTGTAGAATTTGCATTCCATCATGGAAACCCATACCTTTGTCATATTGGAAAATCAACTTCGGGCGTTGTCATCCAGTACTTGACATCCATATCAACACGGCTAATGGGGAAATCTGCATTCGCCATTAAATCAATAAGAAAAATTAGGGTTAAACGGGATGTGGGCGTATGTTTAGTTTGGGTAAACCAAAAAGGATTCTTCAATGCAATCTAGTCTGCTACGGGTGACAACTACATCCTTGGGTATAGCATATTAGAACTCTTGATCAAGTTTTAGAAAATTACTGTCACCGAGCCTCAAACACTACCAATGGTCCCAATTGGCTCAGGTAGCTACTTGTTCCACCACTAAAAGCAATTAACAAGAACTTGCAATTGATAGCTGGAGACCGAAAACAAAGAATTTTGATGCAAAACGGAACAAAAAGGCCTAGTTAGATGATATGAGTGCTTACACGATACCACCACCAACATCGAAGACTTACAAATATGACTCACTCAAAACACTACAAAGATGGGCAGAACAACAGAAAAAGTGAGAATTCTTATGAAAAGAAAAACTACCAAATGCAAATAAAAATACAAATATCAAATTGCCCTAACATGCTAATTAACTCATTTAAAACAACTTCTACTTGGCACAAGCTGAGCACCAAAAGAACTCTCTCTGCAAGAAGCTAATTCCAATGAGCAATTCTCTTTTCATTAGCAAGGTTCAAAAACCCAATGACCCAATTCCTTGATGTCTAAAGCAACACAGAATCATAGTCATTTAAAATGCCGAAAAATCAACAAGAAACGCCAAAAACAAACCCACTTGAGAGGCATCAAAAGAAAAGTGTAAAAATCTAGTTGTTCAGCTAACCTTACCAATTAACCCCACCACAACATCTGAAATTTCAAATAGAACGAGAGGAACTTTACCTCCTAGACGTTGTAGCAACATCTATTTTAACCACCAAAAATCTTCCATCAGAGATTGGAGAATCCATTTCTGTCATCCATAATTCATCAGTTCCACTCACCTGCATCAGCTGAACAATTGTTGCTCACAGCATCCTCTTCCTTAACAGAACCTGTCACAGGAGAACCCTCTTCTTCCTTTTGCACACCCTCATTACCCAAATCCTGACTACCTTGAATGATATCGCAAAACAAATCCGCATCTTTGCATACCTTGGGAAGTAATTAATATCAATAACAAGCCAATTCTCAAATTCCTTATAACATCACAATCAAACATCCCTATGTGGTCCAGATTATCAAGAAATTCCCATTGTAAACACTCAGACTTAGTTTATTAATTAAGTTGAACTATACTCGAAACAGTTTCTCAAGAATCGAGAAAACAGCTAATTAAAATTTAAACAAAAAACAATGAAAATGAGAGAAACAAGAGAAGTATCACGGAAATTGGATAGCTGTCCTGTATCATTGATAGCCCCTCTAAGTTTTTTGGTAATACGTGCAATTATAGCCATCTTGGAACTAAATCAGAGGATGAGCGGGAATCACATAAACTGTCTCTATCGGGTTACACGCAAGAGGTTTCGTACGGGAATTCATCCATTATGTCATTAGAATCACAAGCACTGTCTTTAAGCCTACTCAATCAAAATCTGGTCTCATTATGTCACTTGCTTCTTCTCACCATCACAATGTTATTTTGAAGCTATTGCATTCCATGTGTTAACGCATTTTGCACCAAATAGAAGTCATGAAATAATATATGTTAACAGAACAATTCCAAGATACCATGAAAAAATAAAGTGTGCTAAGGGCCGCAATCAAAGCAAACAAATTTAATTATATATTTAGTTGCATCCAAGATACTACACTTGGTTTAATAGGGTAGTAATACTTTTTATCTTTAGGTATAGTTGAAAGAGATGAACTTGTAGACCTCCGGAATGACATGTCTATGTTCTAGTTTAAATATGTAACAAGCCAATCATGGGTACCTCGTCTTTTGGAGTAGATGCCGATAAGAGAGACATATTTTAGCAGAGATACAAAGAATAAGTTGAACATTAATAGCAAAAAATAATAAATGATCATTCATCACTAAGATCAATAGTAATTCCATTAAAAGTGTCATTTCATCTGCAAGTTTTATCTACCTGATCTTGAGGACGGAGTAGACAGACCCTGGGTGCATTTCCGTGGGGAACACACTGGTAAGAATACAAATAAGCACACTAAGACATTCTTCTATTGCGAGCATCGCGGGCCATCCGCTCGGCATTGATGAGGGATTGCTCATCAATAGAGAATTCTCAGCCTTAACTAGCTTGCAGCATTTAAGTATCTGACGGTCACTGCTTGAATCTCCTCGCTGCTTGTAACTACTCGCATCTGCTTGAATTCCCACTGGTACAGAGAGTTGACTACCCCATGAGGCGCAACATGTGGTTTAATGCTGCATAATGACACAAAAGAGATAAGTTAAACCACCTCAAATACTGTTATCATTAGAGTGAAATTCTTATATTGAAGTTGAAGTTCCATGCAATTTAACTCCTACTAAAATCAAATACTAACTCTAAAACCTCCACCATAAAGTACAAATTCTTGAACTTTAATTTTTGGATTACCACGATGACAACAAAGATTTAACAACTAAAGTGACAGAGTTTTAGGATAAGCAGCCGTAGAACATAGATAAGAGATGGGGTGTCCTTGTATAGGCATAGACAACCCTGATACATGAAGAAGTAAAATCAAACTAAAGAACCCCAATCGGATCTGCAAATGACAATTATCACTTTACAGAAAACCAAATTTTCTTTCACATTTTTCCTTCGTCAATTTCAAATGCTAACAAAAAGTGGAATCGGAAACAATGAAGTAAGATAAATCTGAATCTAGGGTTAAACATAAGTTAAATTAAATCTGATCAAACCCCAAGACTGGGAATCAGAAAATCACTATTAGTTTATGAACAAATTGAACAACAACTCGAACTAATATTTGAGTAGGGATTTATCCCCAATTAAAGAGAGGCAGGAATGAATTAAAGTTAGTCACCAAAAATTTAAATTTGATTTTAGCAAGTCTTAGATGCTTACTCTCCCGATGCTGAAGAATATCTATCATCAGCTTATACAAAGAAGGTTAACGGCCTATGAAAACCCCATTTCCGAGTCCCCATACCAATTAATATCACCATTTTCTCTCCCTCCCAGTCCTTGAATGGTGTAAGTGGTGATGGCGCTGGATAATATTGGTGCTAGAATTGAAGATGAAAAAGGCGGCGCTGTGACAGAGAAGGCAAGAAGAGGAGGCGAACTGAGATGAGTTTATAGGGTTTTCCCTAAGGTAAATTACAGAAACCACCCTTGCAATCTAAGCATGCGTCGGTTTTGTGGCACCGGCAAGATTTTGCATCCTTTCTCTTTGTAAATGCTACTTTGGCTCATTACTATTCCCATGACAGTCACTGACTGCTTCTAGTTACCAAGCAAGTTATAAGAGAGGCACTTCATATTCGCAGGACTATTACATGGGTACCAAAATGATACATAGAATTTGGTTTTGATTACCCGTAGTAAACTAACCAAAGGACTTCCTCGTATGTATGTATGGGCAAATGATAAAACCATAAAAAAAATAAACCCCCTTTTTATCAGTTTACATACTAGCATTCTTATAAGCTAATACATTCAGTAGCTAACGCAATTACCTAAAATCACTGTCCTCTTAATTAAGCAAGAAACTTGGCATATGAAATTGTTTTCATAAAATATTTGCTTTGAAGTTTCGTATTTTAAGATATCTGTGCACAACACCTCAAGTACAAGCTGATGCGATGAAATCAGGAGCTAAAAAGGTCACATTGAAGGAATTCCTGCAGGAATGAAATATCGCACATACTAGCTATGCGAAGAAAGGACGATTTAGCAGGAGCGAAAACCATCGCTTATGGTTAAGTTAAGATGACGTATCGGATGATGTCAGCATAATCAAGAGAAAAGTGTGAAGACCTGTGCAAAGTTAAAGGTGTGCGAGAAGAAGGTCAGTGTATATGTGCGATGATAACGCACAGTTATTTCGAAAATAAGGGCTTTATTAGCTGTCATCCACTATGTAATACCAAAGACAAGAGGGTTGATCTTTTAGAATCCAAAGACAAGAAACTAGGAAAGAGAAAGTTTGTTTGGAGAGCAAGTCTAGGTTTTCTTATTATCTTGTAATTGTTCTTGAGATCTTGATGAATAAAGAGATGATTTCCATTATGATTAACTGATTGTAGGATTTCCTTCAACTACATTTTGGCGCTAGAAACAGCGCGGAGTGATATACCATGTCGGTGAATCCTTTTAGAAATTGAATTTAGGACATTTAAATCTCAAACTTCCAATAAAAAAGCGAAATATTCATTCAAAAATCCTTTGATTTCGTGTAAAGTTAGTTTTCCCTTACTAATTTAAGAAACTAGTAATGGTAAGCATTGTTGAACAAGCAGCAGCGAGGAGAAGTAGAAGAATTGCTGAGAGGAGAAGAGGTGAAATTCCTGAACAGTTACAGATGCAAGAAGGAAACGATCAAAGAAATGAAGTTCCAATTGGACCTCAGCGTGAACCAGAACAAAACAATGTCATTGATTATGATAGAGTAAGTATGCATACTTCGCAAACGGATTCGACAAAAGAAGAATAACAAAGAACTAGAGATGTAGGAATGATAGAAGGAGATGAAAATATGACAATTGAGGAACTTAGACAAATATTGGTTGCAGAAAGGCGTATAGAAGATGAAGAACGTGTGAATCTAATACGTCAAAATGATGATCTAAGAGAGGAAAACATGAGATTGCAAGAACAGAGATCAAGGAGTACAACACGAACTGGTTCAATATCAAGGAAGAGTAGAAGTTCATCAAGGCAAAGTAAATCTAATCGAAAAGATAATAGAGAAGTACAGCGTCTGAATAATATTGATGAAAACCAGCAAGCGTTACAAAATAAAGGTGTTAGAAGGTATGCAGAGCGAAGATTTGTAGATGACCGATATGAATATCCACGCCAAGGTAATCGCACAAGAGCAAGATTAAGAAATAACAGACAAGAAAGTCCAGGTGAACGTCATGGCACACAATATGATCAAGAAAGTGAAGAAAATTACCCAGAACAAGGGATAATGATATTACAAGGAAGAGAAATGTTGAGAAATCAATATGAACAAGAAGAGGAAGCTGACCGTGCAAGAGCTGATAGAGAAAGACGTAGGAGGCGAAGAGAAGACGTTGAAGAAAGAGAGATCCAAGAGGATATGCGTCAGAACAATCGAGATAATAGAATAATCCAAGCAATACTAAAAAGACCTATGCATCAAGATTTGGACCAAACAATGAGTGAAAATATTCTTAGAGAAATGGCGGAAATAAGAGAAATGATGATGGCGCGAAAATATGATGGAAGGAGAAATTTGGACGAAGCAATAGAAGAAGCAGGACAAACACCAAGACAAAAACAACTTGCAATTATACCTACCAAGTGTTGTTTACCTGTTTTCACTAACATACTTGATGAAAGTACGTGTGCGATACAACATATAAGAGCATATAGCAGATCTTTGTTGCAATGGGAAGAAAATGATGCAGTATTGTGTAAGTTAGAGCATATATAGCTTGGTCGACCTCGCATGCGTTGCTATATCAAGCATGTTTGTCAATGTTAGTGATCGAAACTATGAGTCTTGATTTCTAGTCTACTAGCTAAGTCTCGGACTAGGATAGAAAAGTGTAGCTGAGCTCAAGGACTTCATGGTGATTCATCATACAATGACGAAGATCTACACAAGGAACCGTGGAACTTCATAAACAAAAAGGTATGTGGAGACTTGAACTTATTTATCACTCAAAAGTCTATCTATTATATCTCCTACTTCTTATGAGACAAAAGTCGTATGCTATATAGACTAGATCATACACATTTGATATTTCGAGCTGAGTATAACCTACTTATCTTTTTCTCGAAATCATGTGTTGGTAAAGCGTCTCGCTTTGATCAGGTTTATCTTCACCTAGTGACGCAAGTCATGAAAAGTTTCAATCACTTTGAGAATTGCTCTGACGCGAAACGGTCTGTGAATAACGGCTATATAACGTCCTCTGAGAATGTTTCTATGGTTGGAATGAGATCTTAGATTACATAACCATGTATTCCTTGAACCGAAGTTTTCGAACTTTGTTGATCAAGAGAAATCTGAAGGATTGTGGAATTGACTTGCCAAGTCCGCGAACTGTCGGAAGTTCTTGTACCGAGAATTTCTGCTGGGTTTTTCCAAATACTCGTTTGTGTGCTTAGTCTGCGAACTCATTCCTCGAACCCAGTCCGCGAACTGGCGGAAGTTCTCTTACCGAGAATTTCTGCTGAGTTTGGAAAACTCAACCGATTAAACTTAAGTCCGCGAACTTGTTTGTGATCTTAAGAGGTTATGATATAAAGATTTGCTCTGAACATGAAACATTAAATTACTAAGGAATGCTTTATGCAAACGGTGACTATAATGTTCATGAGCCGATTCAATCGAATCGAATCATTTTTGCTTCAATTATTTCTTGTGTATTACATAAGATCTCATAACAATTGAAAAACTCTATAACTAGTTCATTTGAGTCAACTGAACTAGTTATGGTGAAGAAGAACCAGGTTAATATGAGTTTCTCATATGGTTAGCCTTTTTGGTTACTATGTTGAACCAACATACGCGTACACGTTTTGGCATGGTTTTCACAAACCCAGTAAACGTTTACCAAGTGTGTATGACAAGCTAAGTTTTCGATCCAACGGTTGAGAAATATTAGCTTGAATCTAAATCAGGTTTTCATCTAACAGTGAATATGGATTTCTTAGTAACTAAGGAAAAAACCTGATTTGAAGACTATATATGAGACATCTAGATTGAGTAAATCTTAATCCCCACACGTCTGTTTGATACTAGTGCGCGCGTTAGAGTCGATCTCCATTAACCTCTGATTTTCTTCTCTAAAATCAGGTTAACGACTTAAAGACTTCATTGGTATTGTGAAGCCAGACCGATACTGTAGCGCCCCCAAAACTAGAAGGTGACTAATCCAAGAGATTAACTAAAAAACTGAGGCACTAAGAATCCAAATCATATACTTAAGCATTCAATAAGAAATCTGCTACAGAACTTAACCCCAAAAACTAGCCCCACTCTGAAATATTTATATACAAAACTTCTCTCAAATGAAACATATACAATAGTCATGGTTTGCAAATAGAATATACAGCATAATAAACATAGCCGAAGTGATCTAAGCGCCTCGAAGCTTTCCCTGCACAACTCTGATCTGTCTCTGAAACTGAAAGTGGAAAAGAGTGATCACAGAGTGCCCAGTAGGAATAACATCTAACTTTCAAGTAATCACCGAAATGGTTTGGAAAACATTACATGTTTTCCCCAACACTGAAAGCCGACCAACACACTGAAATAAACAATCATGTATACGGACAAATTCCTTCACTAATATTGATGCCCATTCCACGCCTAATATGGTAATAATGCACGCCCGCTCCACGCCTAATAGTTCTCTCGTAAATATAAAGAAGGGGTGAAGGAACATATCTTATATACCACAGATGGAAATTCTCATTTCCCAAACAATTTATTAAGAAAAACAAAGCATTACAATTTCTTTCCAAACAATGGAAAGATTAAAAGAAATAAAAGAACTTTCGGAATTTAAAATAAACAATGCATATAATGCACAATCAGATAATGGATGAGCTTGTTAAACATAAATTTTGGTAAAAGAAAACAACAATAATCACAAAAGAGTTAAATGTATTCCCACCTCTTTTAATGACAAGCCACGCCTACCTCGAGATCCACGATCCACTGGTTCATCCTTTGAATCGATCGTTGTTAATAAAGACTAACTGTTAATCATACAAGAAGTCTAAGAATCTAGCCAAAATGGTTCACATAAAAATCATACAATTCTATTTAATGGTTCTAAGCCCATTATGGTATCTAATTCTCTGTCTTTAACATAATTAAGAGTTTACTAACCCAATTAGGTTGGTTTTATAGTCCATTAGCTAAGTTTTGTGAGTATCTACAGCTTTGTAGAAGGAAAAAAAAGCTGATTCAGACCATAAAGATCCAATACATCAAATAGGAACACTAATCCTAAGCCCAAGTCCACTAAAAAGGCCCATTAATCTAAGGTCTGGTCCATATGGTCAACTGACAGTCTCTAACGGTCAACATAACAGTCATCAGGTCTCTAAGAGTCAACGTCAGTCAAACAGTCAAAGTCCAGGGTCTAAGGTCAAGTGAGTCAAACATGAATCGGTCAAGTCAACTCGGGTCTAGACAGGAAACTCGGTGAGTCTACACCGAATCAACTCAATCAGATATCTAAATCACCTAAAAACAGAGTCAGTCAGACCCTGACTGGGATGACTATTAGGCTAAAGTTTTTGCACAGGCCAGAGCCATTGCTCAGGCCAGAGAATACAAGTGCACAATCATTTGTGCAACACAACTCTACAATACCACTAACATAAAAATCATCTAAAACAATTTCATAAAACATTCTCAAATTCAATTTATCTAAACTTCAATTACAATACAAACTAAGCCTACCCGCAAATGTAGAAGCAAGCCTCCACTGGAGCTACTAGCTACCCCCTACAACCATCCTTACAAACCACACTCTCACAGCAATGACACCAACCCCATACCTTGTACTTCACCACTTACAACTTCAGTTTTTGCAAGAACAACTACCTAGACCACACCACCATCCTTAACTTCATTTCCCTCAGCTCAATTCACTGCCACTAAAAGTCCAATTTCTTTTACACTTCATCTGTATAATTCAAATGCATAACAGTTACACAAAGACTTCATCACAACAACGTCAGTTCAACACCACCACTATAACTCAGTGCCACTATCATCCCTTAACCATAAACATGTATTCGATCTCAATAACTCAAACCATTCCAGAAATAATAAAGACGAAAGAGTAAAAGCACATACTAAGGGGGAGTAACATGTCATATGAAGTGGAATAACAAAGACGTGCGGATTGAATATCTACCTATCTTCCTTAGGGGGAGTAATATCATTGTTATTATAATGTCCACAGCGGCATTTTCAAGGATTGAATGTAAGCAGTTTTACTGTGTTGTTGAATCGGGAATCAAGCGGATTGTAATGAATTCTTATAATTTGTTTATCCATATGATGTAAGAGTTTCGTCACTAAAATTTACAAAGGGGGAGATTGTTAGAGCATGGCTCGGTTGAACCCACCAAGCGTTGGTATGTCAAGTTTGGTTGTCATATTTTAGTGAATCAAAACTCATGTTAAGAGTCGCTTGATTATGTACTAGAGTCAACTTCGTATAGGTTAGGTTGAAAGTATTAGGATATGAGACATTACAAGTATTGCGAAGACTTCAAGATGTGAAGAAGCAGTGAGCTACAACGAAAACAATCATCCTTCCACTTGAGGTTAGTGATATTTTACTTGAACTGTTTTATTCCGTAACGTATCTTTCAAGTCGTGCATATTGAAAACATAAGTGCGAAGCATATTTGAACTCTTGATAGACATAGTATTAAGGAATAAAATACGAGGTTTATTGCTTAACCATTAAACTTTGTAGATAAGACATCGCCATTGAAAAAGCGGGGGTTTAACAACACCGCCCAATATTTCGCTTAGCAATCTGCATGGACTAACTCCGAAATACTTTCTAGAGAATCAACTAGACAGTCAGACTCAATCTAGGTAAAAGTATCTCAAGGAGTTAATATCTATCTCTTTTTTTGATCTACTCAACCTAATAGAAATCAGCGAGTCCTAATCAAACACAAGGAATAACTTGGACGGTACTAAGGACCAATGTCCAAGGATCAATCAATGATAATCAACAACTAAGGTTGGATTAATCTAATATAGATCTAACGCACAACCTGTATTATTTCAATTATAAAGATAAACAATATGATGCGGAAACTGAAATAACACAAACACCAGAAATTTTGTTAACGACGAAACCACCGATGCAGAAAAACCCCGGGACCTAGTCCAGATTGAATACACACTGTATTAAGACGCTACAGACACTAGCCTACTCCAAGAAAACTTCGGACTGGACTGTACTTGAACCCCAATCAGTCTCCCACTGATCCAATGTACAGTTGTACTCCTTACGCCTCTGATCCCAGCAGGATAATGCGCACTTGATTCCCTTAGCTGATCTCACCCAAAACTAAGAGTTGCTACGACCCAAAATCGCAGGCTTTAACAATAAACAAATCTGTCTCCCACAGAATAACCCTAAAGTTTTTGTTCCGTCTTTTGATAATAATCAAGGTGAACAGGAACCAATCGATAATCCAGTCTTATATTCCCGAAGAACATCCTAGATTAATTAATCACCTCACAACAATCTTAATCGTATGATAGCGAAACAAGATGTTGCGGAATCACAAACGATGAGACGGATATGTTTGTCATTACTTTTTATATCTTGCCTATCGGAGAAATCAAACAATCTCAAGCCAATCAATATGATTGTACTGTTACGATAGAAGATGCAAGATCAGATCACACAACTATGATAAAAGTAGTATCGGTCTGGCTTCACAATCCCAATGAAGTCTTTAAGTCGTTAACCTGGTTTTAGAAGAAGAAAACCTAAGGTTAAATGAGAAACGACTCTAGTACACAAACTAGTATCACACGTAAGGTATGGGGATTAGTTTTGCACAATACTAGATGTCTCCTTTATATTGCCTTTCAAATCAGGGTTTTGCGTTAGTTACAAACCAATCAATATTCACCGTTAGATGAAAACCTATTTTAGATTCAAGCTAATATTTCTCAACCGTTCGAACGAAAACTTAGCTTTTCATACACAAATGACTGTACGCTTCTAGGTTTGTTAACCGCACCCAAACGTGTACATCGTTGGTTCAACAATAGTCTACCCAAAGAGGTTAACCATATGAGCGTTTCATACCAACCATGTTCTTCTTCACCATAACTAGTTCAATTGACTCAAATGAACTAGTTAAGAGAGTTGTTCAATTGCAAGGAAATTTTATGTAACTACACAAGACACAATTGAAGCAAAGATGATTTGATTCACTCGAATAGGTTTATGAACTTTAATAGCCACAGTTTGCAAATGCATTCCTTAGTATCTTAAGATTGAGTTCAGAAATCATCTTTAGATATATAACCTTCTCAAGTTCGCAGAATAGGTTTGCGGACTTAATACACCGGACAGAGTTTACAAACTCCAGTAAAATTCTCGGGTTCGAGAACTTCGCCGGTTCGTGGACTGGGTTCGCGAACTTGGCTCACGCAAGTAGTTTGTCAACTCCGGCAGAAATTCTCGGGTTTGAGAACTTCGTCAGTTGCGAACTGAGTTCGCGGACTTGGCACTTTCTATACTTCCGATTCTCTTGATCAACAAAGTTCGAAAACTTCGGTTCAAGGAATCCATTGGTTATGTAATCTAAACTCTCATTCCAATCATTGAAACATTCTTAGAGGACGTTATGTAGTTGTTACACTATTTCTCGTCAAAGCAATTTCAAAGTGATTGAAACATTCATGACTTTCGTCACTAGGTAAAGATAAATTTGGTCGAAGCTAAAATCTTACCAACACATATTTCGAGATATAGATAGGCGACGTATACTCGGCTTGAAATACCAAATGTGTATAATCTAGTCTATATATATAGCATACGACTTTTGTCTCAAAGACTAGGAGATAGAATAGATAGACTTTTGAGTGACAGATAAGTTCAAGTCTCCACATACCTTTTTGTCGAGAAGTTCCACCGGTTCCTTGAGTAGATCTTCTACTTGTATGATGAATCGCCATGAAGTCCTTGAGCTCAACTACACTTACTATACTAGTCCGAGACTTAGGTATAAGAGACTAGAAATCAAGACTTATAGTTTTGATCACTAACATTGACAAACATGCTTGAGATAGCAACGCATGCGAGTTTGACCGAGCAGTGCTCTAACAATCTCCCCCTTTGTCAATTTTAGTGACAAAACTATTAATACATATGGAATACAAAAAAGATAATGAAACTTTGGTAGCTCCTATTCCACATGTCTAATCTTCAACATTCCTCGAAATCTTCGTCACTTCCAAGTGCTCCAATGATCCCAAAGGTTGTAAGTTTAGCATCACCGTTGTTGAAGATTCGTAGCTATAACAATGAGAAAGCATCGGTCTCAATCATTGTTATACAGTGTCATAGTATTATTACACAATGTCAAAGTCCAATTGTATCTCAACTTCAACAATAATACTATGGTGATATGTATCACTCCCCCTTAGTCAATACTCTATCTCACATGGAAACCACTCCTCCTTACACAATGATCCGAAAACCATATATATTTGTAGTGTGAACTACATATTAATTCTCCCCCTTTTTGTCAATAAAATTGGCAAAGGTACAAGAACGGGATCATAATGAAATTTCCGTAAGAGACATTTCATGACTGAGAGAAAGAAACACACACCATCTTATTTAGATACAATCATATAGCCGAAGCTAACAACATTCATCAAGGAGTTTAAAGATACAAGATAACCCCTCTAAAATTCCACCGCCGTACACCTCTCAAGATATGACCATTAAGCACAAGTTCAAAAGAACTCTCCCCCATTTGATGTCATTCCCGAAAGAACAACAACGAGCGACCTTAATTTCAAGAGAAAAGAAGGATTTTTAATGGACACCAAAACCATGAGAATGATTTTTATATCCAAAACTCAATCAAATTAATCACAAGAAAACCTATGATTAATTTAATCGGAATACATAATCAAATTAATCATAACAGTGATCATTTTAATTCATTTTGCTCAACATAAGTAAACTTACGGAGAAACGACTAAGATAACCATACAAGAGAGTGATTGGCTTAATCGTTCATATACTAACTCAAGAGAACTTGCGGAGTAATAACTAAATAACCAAGAGGATGATTAATTTAGTTCTAAATGCTCAACATAACGTACCTCACGGAACAATCAACAAAGCTAATCAAGAATAATCAACTTGGTTGTATCCTGCTCAACATAAGATACATCACGGAGCCTCACGGTAATACAAAAAGGATGGATCAATGAAGATCAATACCGTGGAATACTCAAGGATTCATTTTTTTTTGCACAAGCATATACAATTGCAATGATCCTTGGATACAAAAGATTTTAACCTATCTTCCGTCAAAGATCGACAATATAGGCTTAATTTTTGTAAGCGTCAGAGATCTATTCATCCTTAAATCGACAACATGTCGTGCCTCTTATATTCCATGCACACAGGATACAACCCGTTCACTTGCTTTTTGGGCCCAACCAACCAGGATCCACTTAGGTTCCACGAATGTTCTCCACATGGGCCGCTCAATCTATGTAGAGTGAAATCAGCTTTCATTCTTGCTTGAATTATGCTTGTTATGATATTCTTGTTCCTTCCGGTTACCGATATGTGGGGTTATGTTTAGCTTGATTTTACTGATGGCTCATAATCCTACTGTGGATTCGCTTTTCACAGTCCACTAACAAAATGTAGGTTGCCTCGTCTCACTTTTTCCTTAGCTATTACTAGAGCTTCCTGTTTAAACCACGAGGAGGAAAACTTGCAAAATCCACTTAGTTATTAAACCCCCAAGCTAATTAAGTCATGCTAAGAAATGGCCCCGTCCACTGCCAGAACTTGTTTTAGTTTCACTTGTCGTTTGTCTTCACCCAAGTAATTTGATTCGGTGCAGCATAATTTAACCTTGTCCATACCCGGTAGGTTTGTATATAATGATTCCATGTGTATGTGTACTTTATTTGCAGAAATGAGTTCTGATACCGAGGTTAATTCTTCATCTTTCGATACCGACGCTGAACTTGAACGATTTAGGAGATCCAAACCTGGTGGCATCCCAAATGTTGATTCGCTTTCCGTCGAGGATATTCGGGCCAAGTTCAATATCCCAAAGTCCGTTAACAATACTAAACTAAGGCGATCCGGTAGTTACGCTGAAGACTGTTTATCAACTATATTGTGGTCTTCCGATGCCCGGAATTACCTATAGATCCTATTATAGTGTTCTTAATTAGTGGCAGGTCCACCCATTAAAGCCCAGTAAACAGAGGTCCATAATTAAGAGAAAACATAAAAATGGACCTAATTTTTTAAGCCCAGGTCCTTACACGTGCGGGATAACTAATGCGAAACTTAAAAATACCACAAATAACCCTCCTATTTAACAGGGATTATAAGCACGAGAAGAACATTAACCTTTCATATTCGTTTTCTTCTTCTCTTTCTTCTCACTGCTGCTGCAAATGGATTCTATACAGATCCAAAAAAATTCTTCAATCTTTCTCGTTTCTATCAAATCAATGTTTATTTTAGGGTTTCACGATCGAATCGTTGTTGTGTTTGATTACGCTTTTCTATCTCCATGTTTGATTTGTTGATTATTTACCAGATTTAGATGAATAATCATATTTTTTGTTCATTTCATTGTTAGATTTACTTATACCACTTCCATTTTGTTGGTTTTAGATGTGTTTCAGTTTGTTTTTGTATATGAAGCAACAGTACGTATATCCCGTACTGACAGAAACTCAATTTATTAAGAAGAAGAAGAAGAAGATGATGATGCATCGTTATGATTTACGACGAGAAGATTTGTTTGTGTTTCCGGGTATGTTTTTTAATCATCTTTTTTGATTATTTTGTTCGTTTTTCTTCATTTGATTTTTTTTCCGATTGTATTATGAAGATCAAATCGATGTTCATGATGCTATTATGTTTTTAGGTTTGATACAGTTTGCTTTTGTGTATGAATTGACAGTACGTATACGACATACTGATACAAAATTCTTATGATTCGGTTATATTCAAATTTTTGCCATTTTTTTTGGTTCGATCTATGAGTACGTATGTGTAGTACTGAAATATGTGCTTTGATTCGTTTATTTTCAGAGTTTTTCCATTGTTTTTGGGTTCGATTCATGAGTACGTATGTGTAATACTGAAGTATGTGCTTTGATTCGGTTATATTCAAAAGTTTTCCACTGTTTTTGGGTTCGATCCATGAGTAAGTATGTGTAATACTGAAATATGTGCTTTGATTCGTTTATATTTCTGAGTTTTGCTATTGTTTTTGGGTTTGATCCATGAGTACGTATGTGTAATACTGAAGTATGTGCTTTGATTCAGTTATATGCATGGATTCATCACTTCTTCTTGACATGCAATTGATTTTTTAGTTCATGAATATGCAGTACATATATGACGTACTGTTACAAACTTCTCTCTTACATCAAATAATTTTGACAGAAGCCATTCTGGTTTTTCCTTTTCATGGTATTCTAGTGCATGTATAATGAACTGGAATACTAAATAAGAAAAAGATTATTCTTGTCTCATATTAGTTATTTAGATATGAAATTGATGTATTAGCTTGGATTCAAGATTATGTCCACATAGCCAATCCTTAAGTTAAGGATTTAGTTGCAACAAAGCTAATCATTTCTTATTTCAGGTTCAAAGTGATCATTTTGATGAGTTTTTCGCCCCTGAGTTGGACAAACATGGTTATCAAGCTCTCTACAAGAAGAAGACAACAAAGGTTTGCTTGCGGACATTTTTGATTTAATGGTCATAAACTCCAAATATTCAGTTTGTGATAATGAATCTGTTCACTGTAGGTTTACACCGGGACTTATGCGATTGATGGTTGTGCAACATTTTTCCGAAGGGATAGATTTTCCCATGTGAAGAAATACGAGGTTTGGAGATGACAAACTTTCTTTTGAATTATTGTTACTCTTTTGGTTCACATGTTGAACAGTTTACTTTTGTATGTAGGTCGAATTCAACAAGGCTGCTCAGTCACTGACAGATGCTGTGGTCCCAATCAGTCAGAAGAAAGCTGCTTTGTCTCGACTTCTTAAGGTGATTTTTCTTCTTTGGGAGTCTCTTATGAAGTTAGTTGGTGCTTAGATTCTTTCCTAGAATCTTACTCCATGTATTATTCTATTTGTCCCTTCAATTTTGTATAGGATAATGTTGCGCTAATAGCGGTTCTGGAAGCAAAATTTAGCAACCACGGAGCCGATACTCCTGGAAAGCGGCAGCTTCTTTGTGTGGTAAGAAAATTGAAATGTTGTCTGTTACATTTTCATTTGTGCAAAGCATCCTAGTATGTTACTCTAGTTTGCTATGTATCACTCGATCCTTGATAATCACTTTCAGGGTTTGCTGTAGATATTCAGTAGCTTCTTATGGACATTAATTTTGTTGGTTAGTTTTTTAGTGGTTATGTCACCCTGTTCAATCATGCAAAACTGTACCTCTTTTGTATTAAAGAAATACTAGAGATTAATGGTATGATCCTACAATATATGTGATGTAAAACGTTTTCTAATTTATTTATCATTGATTCTAACAAACATGTACTTTTCCTGTAAGCAGTTCAACAGATACATACTCGAATTCGTAAGCAGCAGATATATACTCGAATTTATAAGCAGTTTAGCGGATACGTGTTCTATTTGTAAGCAGCGGGACAGATATGTACTCAGATTTGTAAATAGTGTAGCATATATGTACTCGAATTTATAAGCAGTGTAGCAGATATGTACTCGAATTTATAATCAGTGTAACAGATATGTACTCAATATAATGAATGTGTAAACACACACGTTTGGTAACAATGGGTATTATGGTTATTTCCATGTTTTAATTAATTTTGAACCTCTAAATAAAAAAAAATCCGGTTGAACCCTACTATAACTAACTTTGTGGGCTTAGGACCAAACAGCAAAGTTTCCTTGATTCTTTTACTTGTGCTCTGAAACGGCTACTTTCTTTTCTGCTCATGCGTTTAGCCTTCTGAATCTTGCAAGGAAGACGTCACAGATCTTTGTTATACGCCTATGGTCGGAAAGAAGAACTCCTTTCTTTTCGGCACTGTCCATTAGGTGGCTAAGCAGATTTCTCGATCATGGTGATCACCAATGCTCTTGAACCAGGGGCGGAGGCAACCAACGGCAAGGGTTGCCTTGCCTATATCTCCTGTGACAGTACACATTTTAAGCCCAATCAACAAAATTTGTGTTCTTGCCTACCCTGAAAAGGGCAAAAGTCCGATACCAAAATGGAAAAAAGCAAGGCAAAAAGTCAAAACGTACTTCTATGGGACTAAACGTCGATTTCTACCAACTTCATTGGAAGTGCGGGCGGAAATGGCAAACGATGTCTCCGGTAGGTATTTGTTTCTAAAGAAACCAACACCTTTACAAGAAATTCCGTACTTTCAATTTTACAACAGCCGAGACAAAAATTAGAGAATACTTGGCTATATATCTTCAGTACAACAACACCTTCAGTGAGGTCCTTTAACATATATGAAACCAACTCCACTGGACCACTGGTGATACAAGGACTAACCTAGAATGCTATTCCATCCGCAGCTTCAAATCATCTGCACTTTATTTATTTTTATGCTAGTTTAGTTTACTAAGCAGAAGTCCATATCGTATCTTCATCTTCTGTAAGACCTCCTTGGTTGTCGGATGCTCAAGATGCGGTCGAAATTAGCCAATGCATCTTGATACTTGCGGATTTTTAGAAAACCCATTACAATAGATATCTCACTCTCTGAAAAGTTTGCCTTAATCATCACAAGATCGACAAGCTTAATCAGTTCGTCTTCCATGGATAACGCACAAAGACCTTCAGCCAACATAGAGAACGAGGAAAATTCTGGCAAGAAACCTTTCTCTGTCATTTCAATCGCGAAATCAACAGCTTCTGCAATAGGTCCCCCTCCAGAACAAAGACCACGGAAAACAATCTTATAAGTGATAGCATCTGGAGGATTACCACTCTCCATTTCTCTGAAAAGTCGCATGCCTTCTTTAAGCCTCTGTTTTCTATATAATGCTTGGATTATAGGGTTATATGCTTGCGGTGCTGGGACAAATCCTTTTAACTGGATTGTTCTAAGAAGCCTACTCGCAATTTCAACTCTACCAGCCTTACATAAACCACTAATCAGTGTTCCATAGGTGACTGCATCTGGTTCACAGCCATTAGAAGTCATCACTTGAACAATATCTGCTGCCTTCTTTATATTTCCGTCTCTGCAATAGTGAGTGAGTAATGAATTATAAGTAAACTTGTCAGGTTTCAATCCTTCCAATATCATCTGATCCATGAGTATAAGTCCTTCGTCCACTCTATTGTTCTTGCACAGTCCATCGATGAGAGAATTATATGTCCTCAAGTTCCTTGAAACCCCTTGAAGTTCCATCTGGTCAAAGATCTCTTCAGCTTCTTTGATTCTTCGACTCTTGCAAAGCCCATCAATCAAAGTGTTATATGTTATTACATTCCGGGCACAACCATTCGTTTCCATTTCTCTCAGTAGGTCCAATGCATCTTCGAGTCTTCCTCTGTTACAGAAACTATCAATCAAGATATTGTATGTAAACTCATCTGGCGGGCATCCCTTATTCTTCATATCCCTGAAAAGTTCCATTGCATTCCTATGGTTCCCAGACGTGCAGAGACCATCTATAAGGGAGTTGAATGTGCATACATCAGGTAACAGTCCCTTCTCAGAAAGACCAAGAGCTAGCTTTCTGGCTTCTTCAACACGATTTTCCTTACACATGGTGCTGATGAGAGTGTTATATGTAACAGTATTTGGAAAACAATCTCTCAACACCATCAAATTCAGGACCTCCAAAGCGTCTTCAATATCACCAGACTTACAAAGTCCAGATATCAGGGTGTTGTAAGAAAAGATATCCGGATCAAATCCCTCTTGAAGCATTAAATCCAGAATTTCTAAAGCATGCTTGACATGTCCAACCTTGCAAAGGCCATTAACCAAAGTGTTGAAGGTGTATTTATCAGGGCGAAAACCCTCCTCAGCCATTTCTTGGATAAAACTCAGAGCTTCCTCTACTTGACCCTGTTTGCAGAACCCATGAATCAGAACATTAATGGTTATGTTAGTAAACTGGCAGCCGACCTTTGCCATTTTGTCTTTAATTTTCAAAGCTCCTTCCATATTTCCATCTTCAATAAAACCTTGCATGATGGTTGTGAAAGTTCTCTCATCTGGGGCCACACCATGCTTCCGCATCTCCTCCATCATAGAGATGGCAGGCTTAATTTGATGAGCTTTACACAAAGCCTTAATCAATATATTGAAAGTCGAAACATCAGGTTTGATCCCCCGATCGTTCATGTCCGTATGAACAGACTCAACAAGTTTTAGTTTATTCCCATCAACAAGAACATTCAGCAAGTAATTATATGTGTACGTATCTGGTTTCAACCCAAATTCTTCTTTCATCAATGTAAGCACACCCACAGCCTCATCAAAGTAATTCAATTTCACATAACTTTCAATAAAGATAAGAAAATTACCTTGATTAATCTCAATCCCAGAAGTCTTCATGTCATGAAGTACACGCTTCATCGAATCAAAATCCCCAAAAGCACCAAGCAGTTGAAGTATCTCTTCATATATATCAGAAGTATGAACAAAATTAGGCTGGTTTGACACCCACTCATAAAGACTCATTACAGAATCCGAGTCCTTTTGTCGCTGAAGTACACCAAGGAAGTCTTCTGAAGTAAAATTTGGTAGAAGCTCATGGGTAAAAAGAGAAGATAATGTAGAAAATGGGTTCAAACTGGTCACTGCTGCAGAAGAAGTTGTCGCCCTGAGCTCATCGTGACGGTGCAGAGATGAAATTGGAAGTGATAGAGGTTGTTTCTGAGACAAACAAGAAGTTGGGTTTTGTGGAAGAACCCACGGATAACATTTAAGAGTGGAAACTAAAGCAGCCATTGAAACAAATAAACAAACAGGTTCTGTTCACAATTTACTCAACCACAAACAGAAGAAAATATGATTTTTTTTCAACAAATTACACAAAACCCGGAATCTATCAGGTAGAATCAACCATAACTGTACAGTCAATTCTTGGATACATGAAGAAAATTGGCTTTAACAAGAACAAGAAACAAATTTGAGATAAGAAAAACAGAGCTTAAATATAATCTCCAAACTCCAATAATACTTACAGTGAGCAGTAAGGCTTAGCTAGAGATGAAGAAAATGGAAGTAGTTTTTGTTTGTCTGTAGAAAATTTTGCAGAGGAAATCAAGTGGATAAACCCCTTGAAGAGAAGCAAGGGTTTTTCTGTCAAGTCCTAAATGATATATCCAGTAGTGAGTTTAATTTAGACCTTCCTTTTCGGCTGAATTACTTTACTGCCATCCATGTGATTGTTCTCATCGACTAGTAGTCTTTTTTCACCATGTAATTTTTCTCATCGGCTAGTAGTCGGTAATATGTTTGGTTTAGCATAATCTTTATTCACCAGGCATCTTGACAAAATGAATGATAAAACAGTTTCGACATGTGATTTTAGTGAAAATTTTAACTAGAACACCGCTGCCATGGTGGAAGGGGACATCGAAGAAAAACGAAATAACGCTGCAATGAGACTGTAAAAGAAAATTTGTGATCCCCAAACATAGATACAACCAATTTCCTTTTTTTTTTTCATTTTCCTGCAAAAATGTTTAAAGAAAAACATTCTTAGCAATTTGTTTAATTCATGAATGTTCCAAAAAAAAAAACTCATCTTTAGTAATCGTGAAATGAAAATGGAAAGTCGAGTAAAACATAAATCTTACTTGGAGCTCAAATATTCTACTGACATCAAAATGACATTCACCTGCAATAAGATCTCATTTAGTCAGGTAAAAAATATAGGTAAAATGTGGAGAGTATATTGAACTGAGCATAACATAAAGCCAGTGAACGAAAGATAAAGAGAAATGACCTTAAAGGTTCTTGCTAATTGTTGCAACCGTTCTTCTTCTGCGCACCTTTTTTTAATCCCGTAACAATCGCAAATTCTCTTTATTCTTTCGAAATCAAGCATAGGATAGAATACCATGTCTCTAAGTCGTCTAGTCTGTGACAGTGCTATGAACGTCATACCGAGTCTCTCTTTGGTTCTTATATTCATCACCACCTTATCAAGAGTCAACCCCTGGCTCTTGTGAACTGTTATTTCCCAACACAACATAAGTGGTAACTAAATTCGCTCACATGCCACCCCAGAAGACGATATCCATCTTGTTGTGACTGGAATGATATGAATCAAAGTTGTTTCTTCATGCACCCTTGGACCGATATACTTGTCGAAGTCTAACAGCAATAGGCATACATGTTGGCGATTTCTCTTCATTATCATATATAATGTCCTTGACAGTTCCTGTTGAACCATTCACCAAACCAAACTGAGTGGAATCATTCTTACTCAACATAACCCTTAATTGCTTTGACAACAACAAAACGTCTTCTAACACTTTCGCCTCATCAGAATTTGCTTCCTTAGCTGTTACACAATTATTCTTTGAAGGGATACACGCAACATGATACCTAAGCTATCTGAGGCGTTGACAATTATGATTGGCAGCATCTTCTTTAGTAGGAAACAGACGAACAACATTCTTAAAGTTTTCTTTCTCTTGGACTGAAAGGGTCGTGTAGCTCCTAGTGACAAACAGTTTCCAATCTTCAAGAGCGGAGTTGCTAATCTCGACAACGCTTCTCTATATTCAGACACCTCAACCCCAGACTGTCGGAAAACTTGTTCAAGGGGAACACATTGTTTAAACACAAAATAAGAGAGAGTACCTATCAGTTGTAATTCTCCTCCACCTTCAGCATATAATGGTGTATAAAAAACAAATGGAAGTTGTCTCATATCACCGACGAGCACAACAGAAATATTTCCAAAATGTTCGTTTGTTGAAAAAATGTCTCTTACTCGGAGATCGATGTTTGCAAGCATTTTTATGTCGATCATGTTGTATTCGTCAATAATGATCAGCTTGGTTCCTTTAAAATCAACCTGAAACAACAATAAGTAGTAATATAAATAGTAATGTGTCAAAACAATAAGTAGTAATATAAAAAGGTGAAACCATGACTGAAACTACAACATGGGTGCAAGTCGTGAATTTAAAATTAGTTTACTACTGTTAGATGAAGGATTTCCTAGTGTGACTCCTCAAATCTACCTAATTCAATAAATTTATGTATTAACACAAAATTGGCATGGTGTTCAGCAATACCTACTGTAGTATCTAGACAAAGAATTTACCTGCATACGTCTGCACCGTTCTGCCTCCAGCTTCTTATACGAAAGGTTCTTATCCGCTGTGATGGCGAGTTCGTGGTGAATAGTTGAACCTCCAATGTTGAATGCGGCTACACCGGTGGGAGCCATGATTCGAACAGACTTTTCATCGCCACAAAATTCCACTTATAAGAGTTGACTTTCCCGTGCTTGCCCCTCCACTGATAATCAACCGAATAGTAGATTCTGATCTCAAAGATTCCGGAACAAGATCAAGTGCGACTTGTTGATGTCTTGACAGAGCAATGAGAGAGGTACCCGAAGCAGAAATTGAATGTGTCTCTTGCACAAGTTGTCTTAACGTGTTGATGATTCCTTTCTTGTCGTGAATGAAAGGGTGGTCCAGTAACCCTTGTGACCAGTTAATGATGAGATCAATCTCCAGATAACCTAAATCAGTATCCTCTAATACCCTGGAATTGGGTGGCATCGCTGCTGAAACCATCCATTCATCTAAATGCTCACCTTCTGCATGTGTGTCGTCCTCTAATTCATCCTCAACCACGCCAAAATCTATTAACGGATTTTCAGTGGGACGGATGAGTACAGAATAACATTCTGACCACTTAGTAAAATTTTGGTTCGCTTCCTCCACACTCCTGTAACGACTATTCAACAATACTTGTTGTCTGCAATACGATTTCCAATGATCAGTATCTGGCATTTATCTTTCCCATTGAACTCAGGTAAAATCCTAACAACAGGCTCAACACGGTGTTTGCACCACTTGCGACGGGCATAATAGCGTGTCTTAACCATTTCAATCAACAACATTTGCTCATAGTCATCTGGTCTAGTCATTTGGACCTTCGTTTTCGGCTGAATTACTTTACTGCCATCCATGTGATTTTAATTTAGACCTTCGTTTGGGCTGAGTTACTTTACTGCCATCCATGTGATTTTTCTCATCGGCTAGTAGTCTTTTTTCAGCATATAATTTTTCTCATCGGCTAGTAGTCGGTATGCTTGGTTTACCATAATCTTTATTCACCAGGCATTTTGACAAAATGAATGATAAAAATTACAAACAGTTCCGACATGTAATTTTAGTGAAAATTTTAATTATCTGAATTCAATTTTCCACGGTTTATAAAAAGCTAGGGAATATTTTTCCTTTTTCATCAAACTAGGAGACCTTGTTGCAATAACTAAGAAAAACATATTTCAGATGATTGAAAAATGATCCAGATGAGAGGTTGGTGGAAGCTGATTAACAAATGGCATCAATGTTATATCCTTAATGCAAATAACATAACTGAAATTACGTGTTTTAGTTCAGCTAATACACAAAAGTAAATAAAGATTAGCTTGTAGTTCAATTAAAGAACTCATTTTTATCTTGTTATAATATGTGTAAATATTAGCCTGCTATAACAAAATTTGTAATTCTTTACAACAGTTTATTTTTAATTAAAAAGTATCTAGTATATCAAGGATTTTTAGATTTACATAATTTGTTGGTCAATAACAAATTTGTAGAGAGGGATTTGATCCGGATACATAATTGAAAAATAGTAATGAATGACGAGTTTCACTTTCTTTATGGTAATCTTAATTTTTCCGTGGATCCTAACTGATTCGAGCATCATGGCTTTCCAGGAAAAAAATGAATTTGATCATGACATGTTTTGACTCTTGAATTTGTGAAAATTAAGGAAGAGGGATTATCTAAGTAATGAAATGGATTAATGTAGTTGACTATTTATTTATTTTTTCGGAAAAGAGGCGAGCCTCGTACAATATATTGATAATACTATTGAGAATAAAATAGATGAATGTAGTTGACCAACACCTATCTTTGTTGGCTTCTATTCAATAGTTTGTTTAATTTCGTAGAATACTTGCCGAGAAAACTCTTGGTAGAGCGAGAAGCAAAAACTCTTCGAACACCAAGGAAGATGCCTATGTTTTTATTAACCATAATCCATTTGGATTTGGTCAGTAGATATTGACCATAACAGTATATTTGACCTTTTTCTGCATAGCTGATAAACTAGGTAGGCAATTTGCTGAGCCAGTAGGAGGGTATAATGGTGAGTCACCAAATTAGTGACCAAATAACCCAACAACTACAAACTTTTTAAGAATGATTAACCGGGGATATGGAAAGTAATTGAGGGATATTTTATTCTTGATGGTAGTATTGTTTTTCAATGCCGGCAATCAAAATTGGCATGATTTTCCCATGATAACATGAACAGTAAAATACCATATCCCCGATTAATCCTTCCTTTCTAACCCTAAGAATTGACATGAGATTACTCAATAAGAACCAAGGATTCAACAAAAAAAACTACGCTAAGTGAAAATAGAGAGACATGATAACTAGATCAAATTTAGCTTTGGCATTTTGGCTTTTTAGCGTATGGGACTGTGGACGGTCTTAGACACCAAAGATATGACATGCCTATATGAGTGATCACAGAACTTGAATTCAGCACAGAATACCAATACGAATGACCATTTATCATTCGAATCATGTTGTTATTATACTTTATATATACACGAATCTATTACTTACAGTAACTTAAATATGTATGGTACCAAAACATAATTTAGTTAAGATGTTGGTGGAAACTGATCAAGCATTTCATGTTGTTTGCCAGTGTTTCTTGAGTTTTGACTTCATAGCCAAATTTTAATCATCTGATATTTTCTCGTTTGAGCAAAAAGGTCCATTTGGACAAAGCATATGGCGATTGACCATACATTCTTGCAGCTCACGGCATTCGGCTGAAAAAGTTTTCAGGGCACACAAACAAGATGGATATGATAGCTATAAGGATTATGTCACACTGAACTCGCTCGTTTTTGAATTCATATTTAATAGAGCCTATTACTTCTTTACATTTTCTTATTTTGTTAACTTATGTCTAATTTCTTATGGGCTTAAATGTTGGCGTTAGATTGAAAATGTGTGGGGTGGGATGGCCTACAATGTGAGTACTAAAGAAAGAAATGATTTTTTGGGGACTATAAAATGAACGAAGTGTTGCAGTGGAAAATATGGAGAAAATAAAGAGACAAAGAGAAGTTTCTATTGATCAGGATAATAGAGTTACATGGATACAATTTTTTTTAGGGGATTTTAATAAAGTGCCACACTTTTAATTTCATGTTTAAGAAACTGCCACCGTTTTTTTCAGAATTTATTTAATACCACACATTTGGCCTTTTCCATCCAAAAAAATTATTGACGTCAGTTAGTGCATACGTGGCAGTTACCCATCCTAGTAAAAGACATCTACACCCTCAAATCGTCTCAACCATTCACCGACCCAAAACTATCGACAACATCTCTATTTTCGGATGCTGTCAGTGCCCATCTTGGGTTTCTTACTCTTCTTGATTCAACAAAACCCTTGTCAGTGCCCATCACAAAGTCAGCAGTCCAACAACTACCCCTTTCATTACCAATTCAAGCCAACAGAACCCATGGGAATTAAATCAACACCAAGCTGTTTTCTTAACTAAGTTCACTGCCAAAACTTGCCCTGAATCACCACATATTTCTCTGCCCCCATCAATCTCATAAAATTGCTTTAGACTCATATGAACCCAGCCATCAGAAACTCATGGAAAATACCTCCACAAGAAATTTTCAGCAACATCCCTTGTGCACAGGCTCAACTAACAGAAACTGAGCTTGAAGAGGTGAAGAAAAAGTCATTTAGGCCTTTTATCGAACACCTGATATGCCATTCTCATCTTGCTGTAACATTGAACTTTCTATAGCTTCTAACTCACCCAAACACCTGCAAATTCAATTCACAACAAACCCATAGTTCAGAAACCATTCAACAATAATA
>NC_039366.1:11174219-11174503 GCF_003573695.1 Papaver somniferum
ATTCTTACTCAACATAACCCTTAATTGCTTTGACAACAACAAAACGTCTTCTAACACTTTCGCCTCATCAGAATTTGCTTCCTTAGCTGTTACACAATTATTCTTTGAAGGGATACACGCAACATGATACCTAAGCTATCTGAGGCGTTGACAATTATGATTGGCAGCATCTTCTTTAGTAGGAAACAGACGAACAACATTCTTAAAGTTTTCTTTCTCTTGGACTGAAAGGGTCGTGTAGCTCCTAGTGACAAACAGTTTCCAATCTTCAAGAGCGGAGTTGC